>NC_056733.1:591966202-591981202 GCF_019279795.1 Protopterus annectens | reverse complement strand
ATCCCAAACAGGGCATTGTACTCTATTATGGGCCTGATAAGTGATGAGTAGAGGGGCACAATGACCTCTCTTGATCTAGATGTGAACCCTTTCGTGATAAGGTGAGCTATATAGAAGGTCTTTCTAACCACTTTGGCAACGTGATTGTTAAAGGAGAAATTGTTATCTACTTGAGTCCCCAAGTCCCTAATTACTTCTTCTGTACTTAATGGATTACCACCTATGTGGTAATTTGAGGGCACTTTGTTTTTCCCAAAGGGGATGACTATGCACTTTTTGGCATTTAGCTTTAGGCCATGGCTCTGGCACCAGTTATCCGTCTCTGTGAGACCCTTTTGGAGGATGCTTGTGGCAGCCGGAGAGTCGATTATAGCACCCAGTTTGCAGTCATCTGCAAACTTGGTCAGCCATAGTTCACCCGTGTTAGTCTGTACCTTGGAGAAATGTATACCGAACAAGAGAGGTCCCAGGATTGAGCCTTGTGGGACGCCACTTGTAACTGGTTTAGAGTCTGACATGGCACCTGCTATTCTGACCATGTGGGTTCTATCCCTGAGCCAGTTTGCAACCCATCTTGTGACATAGGGGTTGATATTTAAGCTGATGAGCTTATTTATTATGCCCGAGTGGGGTATTGTATCGAAGGCTTTTGCGAGATCCAGGTAGGCTGTGTGGACTACCTTCCCTTCATCTATGGCTTTGGTAACTGTTTCAAAGAAGTCGACCAGGATCAAGAGGCAAGATCTGCCCTTAACAAAGCCGAATTGGGTAGGAGCCAGTGTCTGGAGGTTCTCAATGTCATTGTTTATGATTTCCATGATGATAGGCACCATAGCTTTGCAGACCAGGCTAGTCAGGCTTGTAGGGCGATAGTTTCCGAGGTCTGTTGTGGCACCACTTTTGTAGAGTGGGACCACTGTTGCTGTATGCCATTCCTTGGGTACATATCCTGTAGTAAGACTGAAACTGAACAGTGACTTTATATGAGGGTTTAGTTCTTCTTGGAGCTCATGTAAGACTCAGCCCGGAACACCATCTGGTCCCATTGATGCTGTGTTTTTTGCTTTGGAGAGGGCAGCTCTCACCTGTGCATCTGTGATCTCAGGAAGGCTACACTCTGTTGGGATAGACATTTGCTCTTTTGTGGGGGGGGGGGGTAGTTTGCACTGAACCTTTCTGCCAGGATGTTGGCAATGTCTGTGGGTTCAGTGTATTTTTTGTCATTTTGCACTAACTCAGAGCATATCTGGGAGTTGCCTCCCAGGTTTCTGACATAACTAAAGAAGGCCTTGTGATTATCTTTAGTGTCTTGTGCAATTTTTCTTTCGAAGCTGGCCTTAGATGATTTTATGAGGGATCACAGTTTCTTGCTAGTACTGATCAGTGACACCTTCCCTTTTTGGGATTTTGCTCTGTCATGTAGTAGGTTTCTCCTTCTGTTGTATAGCTTATTTATGGCCGGGGTCCACCAGACAAGTCTCCTGCCTTTGGAGGAGTGAGTCTTGGTTTTATTTGGGATAGCATGCTCCATGCATTCCTGTAGGTGTCCATAGAATGCTTTTGTAAAGAATTCTGCATTTTGGGCCGTATTTTCCATTGGCCCGGGGGCTTTGAAGGATTCCGCCTCAGTTTTGAGAAGTGTGAAGTTTGCTTTTGAGAAGTTCTTCACCGTGTTTTCCTTGGCTAGGGGTGGGGATGGAATATGGATGTCCAGTGAGATTTGTTTATGGTCTGATCTTACCAATGAGGGGTATGCCTCTGGTGTGGAACATAGAGACCCCATGTTGGTGATGACCAGATCCAATATGTTTTCCCCTCTTGTGGGAGTGGTGACCAGCTGTTCCATAGCATTTGAGTTTATAAATTCTAGGAACCATTGGGCGAGGGTGTTTGGGCTTGAGTAGTTTTCCCAGTCGATGTTTGGGTAGTTGAAGTCACCCAATATAATAGTGTTTGGAGAGACCTTCATATTCTCCAGTGTTGTCAGGAAAGCTAAGTGAGGTTCCTGTGTTTGGGAGGGTGGTCTGTAGCAGGCTACAAACTGAAAGGCAGTTTTGCCCACCTGGAGGTGTGGGTATCTTTGATAAATATGGATGCTCTCCCTCCTTTTGTGGTTCAGTCTGAGTTTTGGAGCCAGAAAGCATGGTATGAAGTATAACCTGTTAGTGCTGGGGTGCTCTCGGGAGCCTTGAACTAGGTTTCTCTTAGATATCAATATTCTCCATACTGAGGAGAGTCTCGAGTACGTGCATCTTGAGGTTTAGAATTCTGGCGTTGAGCAGCATTACCCTTAGTTTTTTTTCTTTGTGTTGTCTATGGGGGTGGGTTTGTCTTTCGAGCCTTGCCTAAAAAAGGCACTATGGGGGAGGCAAGAGCCTTTGCCAGTATTCAAAAACCCAGGGGTGACAGGTGCAAGCCGTCCCTAGCGAAGCAACGTGGCTTGTCGAGCATGTCATCCCAGGCTGACAGACACTGGATCCCCTTTGAATGACACCAATACTTTAGCCAATTGTTAAAAGTGATCATTTTGTCTTTATACTGTGGCATCATTCTTGGTGAGGGTAAGATGCTACTCAAGATCAGGGTCATACCGGCCTGGGCTACATGATCAAAGAGCTCCTGTACGTCTTTTTTCATGTAGTCCAGGGAGGTACGTCTCAGGTCTTTCACACCAGCATGGACAATGATGGAGTCATATTTGTACTTGCTTTGGAGTGACCTGAGTGTTTGTGTTATGTGGCGGTTCCTGGCACCTGGCAGGCAGCTTACAGTGATCTTCTCCTTGTTCAGCCTGGTGAGTGGGACATCAGTGTGTCTGACAATAGAGTCACCTATTACAAGTGTATTAGGTGTGTTGTTTAGCCTTAAGGGCTGTGACTGTGTGGCACATTGACTTTGTGAGCTATGTGCTACATGGATATTGTTTTGTGGTAGGTGTTGCTTGGATGTCTGCTTTGGAGGTCTCTGCTGCTTAGGCAGTTTTTTTATTTAGAGCCTCCGAGTATGTTTTTGTGTGTTTATGTGTTTGGTTTGCTAATGCGATAGGTCTATGTGAGACTGTATTTGTGGTGTGTGTGGTTACCTTCTCCTCCTGACATGCTGTGCCAGTACTGGGTTGAGAGAGCTTAGCCTCTAGTTTGGCTATATAGTTGCATCAGTCACATATATTTGAGCTTGTTGGGAGGAGGAGAGGGTGGTCTGTATACATAAGTCAGTTGTAAAATTGCCTCAAGATTCCCAGATTCACCAGCTGGACTGAAGAGTAAACTCGAAACTGACCTTTGGACATGCCTGAATAATATAGGGAACTACTTATTGACTGATCAGAAAGAACCAATAGGGAACAAGTGATTTGAAGGATTATAAGAGGATGTAGTGCTTTAGTTTGTGTTTACCTATGAGATTACTTATACGAGCAAGTGCAGGGCTTTAGAATGAAAACAGAGCGCTTATTTTGAGATTTAGAGCAGTTCTAAGGGAAAAAGTGAAGAGCAGACTTTGTGGAGCCGGGAATAGTTTAAATCTGTTTAAGCGGCGCTGCCCGACGCTGCTCTGTGCGCAAGGTCGCGCAAAAAGAGAGTTGCAGGGTTTTAAGAGAGAGAGAGAGATCAAGGAGTTTGGAATTGACCCAAAATGGCCAATAAAACTACAGCTTCTAGGCAGTAACCACTCCTACAGGGACAGGCAGGCTGCTCAGTGTTAACCACTGCCACTGGTGAACACAGAGACTTCCCTTTAGCCCAAGCAAGCACTGGCCTCCAAGAAACTTACAAACAGTTCAGAACAGCAAATCTATAACTGAATTTTCCTAAATTTCAGAAAGTGGGAAAAAAGAAAGAGTTTTTTTTGTTTTGTTTTAGTTTAAAGGTAGCAGAGATGCACATGTAGCAAAATATTCACAACAGTGCAATAAATGACCCCACACTTGAGTGCTAGGCCAGAGTCAGGTAAAATGCAATTTTAAGAGAAAAAAAATGATTTTAAATTAAGTGCAACACAGGAAATGCAGTAAACAGGCTCTAGATGTGTTCTAAATACTGTTTCTAATACAGATATAAACTTTAGCAAGCCAGAAAATGCAGAAAAGTAGGCGGCAAAGCAGCAATTCTAAACAAAAATCAGAAGAAAATACTTAAAAATCTCAAAAGTGGCTCCTTTCTTCTCTCAGCATTTTCTCCCCTTGGTAGGTGCTTCAGCAACAACTAACAAGCCTGGAAAGACGCCAAAACCACGAGGCAGCAGGGTTTTAAGAGAGAGAGAGAGATCAAGGAGTTTGGAATTGACCCCAAAATGGCCAATAAAACTACAGGTTCTAGGCATTAACCACTAGCCCAAGCAAGCACTGGCCTCCAAGAAACTTACAAACAGTTCAGAACAGCAAATCTGTAACTGAACTTTCTTAAATTTCAGAAAGTGGGAAAAAAGCAAGATTTTTTTTTTTGGTGTATTAATTTATTTTTTATTTTTATTTGCATTCTGTTGACAGTGTTAGCCCTATTAGCCCAGTGGTCATTTTTCAGGGGACAGACAAAGTGGTATTCATACTGACTAGGGGAAATTTGACTAGGACACTGGGGAACATACCCTAGTCTTTTCATTGTGAGGGGGAACATTTTTGTGGTTGCACTTCCTGTTTCTGTTTCTGGTGTAGAGGGTGCTCAGAGAAGCAGGGAGTTACAGCAATTGGAGTTGAGAGAGTTGCTCAGTAGTGATTTGGAGCAGAAGAAGGCGGCAGAGCCTTCAAATCAGCTTAAAAAAGTGTTGAGATGTAAGAGGAGAGAAGAGAAGGTAGTCAAGCCTTCAATAGCTGTCTCTGTGTTCAGAAAATCAAGACAGGACTATATGTCTGCTAGTGGAGTTCCAGTGGTTGGAGATGATGGTAGGAAGACAGTTTTGTCTTCTATGGATATATTTGAAACAGCAAAATGGTTAATAGCCAGAGAAAACACAGGTGAGCCTTTTCCAGAATCAGAAAGGGTCATCAGTTGCTATTCCAGGAAGAGAACCAACATGATGAAGGATGTATTATTACAACTCTTTAGTGTGGAGGGTTGCAATATGTTTTATTAAAGAAATTATGTAAGGAAAGTGAACTTGAGTGTGACAAGGATGTGGCATGTAGAAATATAATGGATAAAATTCAAAATGAAGAGATACTTTTGGTACAAAAAAACAGGAGATGGTAAGCAAAAAACTTATGCTGATATGGTTAAGGAAGAGCAAAATCAGAACATCAGGAAAAGAAACTCTCATGAAACAAAGAAGAAATTATCCTGGTAGGATTTTCTCCAAAGAAAAAAGAGAAATAAAATGATATGAGGTATGGGACAATGTTATTTCACCTTTAGGAAGGTCTCCAGCTGAGGTAAGAGCTTTCATTCATATAAGCAAATACACTTTTTGTGATATAATTTTTGAAAACAGGCAACGTAAAATATGAAAGTAAGAAAGACTACTCCATGGAATGCTTATTTAGTTAAAGCTTTTCAGGGAAACTAAGAAGAAGATTCATGTTCAATTTAGAACAGAAATTGAAAAAGAGACTTTGAAAATATATTTAAATAGCATATGTTAAGAGGTATTGGATATTTCTAAAGTTTTCGACAATAGAGGATTATGGACTGGGGGTTGGGATTGTAGTGCTGCACTAAAAATGGAAAATTACCAAATCACTAATATCCCTAATGTTATAAATATTGATGGTCAAAAGGGTGTTGTTAAATATTGGGGTCAGCCCAAAACTTGTTTCTATCATGGAAAATCAGATCATTTGACTGACAAAAAGGAAATGTTTTATATGTAGTGCAATAGGTCATGATGCAAAAAAAATGTGAGTTAAAATGTTATAAATGTAGTAAAGTAGGTCATATATGAATGGCTTGTAAAGAAGGGACAGTAGAAATACATGAAGCTACTGTGTCTGAACAAATTCAAGGGGTTATGGGAGTAGTAAGTGAAGAATAACAAGAAAAATATCATGTAGAAAAATACCAAAGCAGCAGTCAAAATAAAATGATGATAAAAGTATGACACATAAAAGGCAAGAATTAAATATAAAATTAAATATAGAAGAAGGTACTGAAGTTAGTGACAAAGAAGATATTATCTGTAATATAGTAAAAAAATTCTATAGGTAAACGAGTGAGAGAGAAAGAGAAAAAATACTTGATTAAACACAAAGGAAAAGAAGAAAGAAAAAAGGGTGAAGGGTTTAATATTTTTCTATAAAACATTTTGCTAAATAGAAATGATGGTAATTGCAGATAATCCCCCAGATTTACTAATCTTCTGTGCAGGACTAGTCTAGTCCTGCACGGAAGCTGCCGCTTAGGAGCAGGACGGCAATGCGCCATGCATAGTAATGAAGGCGCACTGCCCGAGCCCCCAGGCTTACACGGAGCATGTACAAGTGCAGGGGGAGTGTCTGAGAGCAGAGCTCTCAGAATAAACACACCCCTGCAATGTTGAACAGCAGAAAGTGGAAATACATGAGCGATACTGCTCATAGATGTCCACATATCCTCACCAACAGTCCCCCATGTGTACAACAGGAACAAGACATAAAAATCAAAAGAAGAATCCCCCATATTGGTGTCTAAAGCTCTGAGTACAGTTAACCGTAAGTGTGCAGGTGTGCCCATTGCTTAGCCATAGTGAAAGCAGCCTTAAAGGCTGAAGAGGATAACAAGGATGATATATGCAAATGCAGCATGTCAGCAATAGTGTAGTGAGCAGAGCGTTCACCTAACAAGCAGGCATTCCCAGTTTGAGTCCCAGCACAGTCTATTTTACATGGGAAAGCATGGTATAAGCAATATTTGTAATGCAAAACCCACTAAATAACACACATTTTTATGAGCAGGAATATTGCAGGAAATACACATGTGAAGAGTCAGTATCATAATGAATAAGGCAGCAGTAAGCAGGCGTAAGCACAGATAAGCAGTAGTAAGCATATGTAAGCACCAGTAAGCATGTGCAAGTGTGTTTGCATGGAGTTAAGCACTGCAGACAGAAATTAAGCAAAGGAGAAGCTAAATGGATGTAAGACACTGTGACTGGAAGTTAGCAGTGCTTACCTCCACGCAAACCAGCTTACAACCACTTTAAAGTGCCTTAAGCACATCATATCCAATGGTCGGTGTTCTGCCCAGCAAAAAACAAACAGCTTCTGCAAGGCTGGAACCCAGGACCATGCACACCATACACAAAATGATTTACCACTAAGCCATGCCAGATATGCATAAATTGCATGTTGTCAGAAACATAACCTCAACCCAGTCATGCAACAGTACAGAGAATGTTTACCTACAGCTAGATGGATGTGCGTGTGCAAATATATTACTATCTAAATGGATACAACATATCTATAGATGTAGTCACACACATATATATATATATATATATATATATATATATATATATATAAATAAATATCCAGAGATATATACATATATATACAAATATATGAACAGATATACATGCAAATGCGGACAACTACACATATATTTGCTAACATCTATACGTCCACATATACACAGCAAGTTACATATATGTACGCAGATATATGTCTCCGTAGGTATACACGAACATAGTTAGAAATATGTAAGCAAATATATATACCCACAGAGGTATATATGGCCAGACATCTGTAGATAGCAATGGTAGATGAACAGAAACATATATGTCCACATGCACCATTAATGGGCTTGAGAGACCCCAAACAATATACGTCACATACCAATTGGCATATCCCCCACCCAACCAAACACGTCTGCCCTGCAATGCACTACCAAGCTCATTCTATTGTATGTGTGTCATTGAAATGGAGATTTAAATTAGCCCACTGTTATGTTTCACATGTTGACATCACATACCCCTCTCCCCCATCCACTAGGTGGGCCGAGCAGTACAGGCCCATCCAACCCAGGCCATCCCCGACCCATACATTAATTACACATAGTTCTGGTTCCCCCCACCTGCTGCACACATGTACCCACCATCCCTACCCTGGTTACCCGCCTATAGCTACCACACCACCACACATTGCCCCCCACTCGGGACCCATCCCATATGTTGTCCCGACCCAAGTATCCTAGGGCTGGCACACGCCATAGTCCATGCACACAGCCATGGGTAACTATGTAACTCTAGATGTAGACGAAAGTTGAATACCCAATGTTCAGGTTGTCCTGCATGGGATGAATGTATTCCTGGTACTAACAATAGATTTCATGTGTGATTCTGTGTACACTAACGGATTTAGTTGTAGGCATCGCAAAGCATATGTGGCACACAAGGTTGGCTGGTATGCACATGAAATACAGTATCCAGCAATACCAGTCAACATTACAAGATATGTAGTTAAATATGTAGAGGTATGTGTGTGTGTATGTGTGTGTGTATATATATATATATATATATATATATATATATATATATATATACCCATAACTAATATATATATATATATATATATATATATATATATATATATATATATATATATATATATATATATATATATATATATATATATATATATATATATATATATATATATATATATATATATCCCTCTGTAGGACAAATGTATACATACATAGACAGACATATATATAAATACCCACATATAGATATGTACATATGCAGACACCCATACATGCACATGTCGTTAGATATATATACAGCAAAATATATATATATATATATATATGCATATATATATCTATATATATCTATATATATATATATATATATATATATATATATATATATATATGTGTGTGTGTGTGTGTGTGTGTGTATATATACACAGATGTATAACTATGATATGATACAGCACTTAAGAATGACATATGTTCACAGGCCGTGCCAATGGGGGTGAGGGGCCCAATCAACAAATGTGTAACATGTAGCATTAACCCCCCATCCAGACAGGGGAACCATACAAATAAACACACAACAATGGAAACAATCCACTGCTCCCCAAACCACAAGCAGGATACAAGCAGAGGGGGGGGGACACAGTGGACCCGCTAAGTCTAATCTTGGAACAGAGACAGAAGTGTCCCTTGCGGGACACCCCAAAAATTGTCTAGTAGTAGGTAGACGCCCATGCAACGACCTTTGCAGGCAGGGCATGTATGTACCTGGACTACAAGGGTGGGAAAGCCTGATGACCCATGGGTCGAGGCAACGTACGAGATGGGTCCTGTGAAGTGGAGAGTGGGCAGTGTGCAGTGGTGTGTTTAGAACCGACCTGCACCCAGATTAAGGATGATTGCTGTAGACGAGGTGCAGGGGGGGCTATGGGTATGAAATTGTGGGCCTAGGCATGCAGGTGTTGGATGGAGTGGTTCTATTCGGACCACCCCAGGGATGGAAGCAATAGTGTGCATTGGGGAGAGCCACCGCCTAACGAGCAGCCACTCCCGGTATGAGTCCCACTGCAGCACAGTCTATTTTGCATGGCAAAGTATGGTATAACCAGATGTGTTATTGCAAATCCCACTAAATAACACCAAAGAACACATTGTCGCAGCACCCCACTGTAGGCATGTAAGCCGAACGAATT
This sequence comes from Protopterus annectens, assembly GCF_019279795.1. Taxonomy (NCBI): domain Eukaryota; kingdom Metazoa; phylum Chordata; order Ceratodontiformes; family Protopteridae; genus Protopterus; species Protopterus annectens. The sequence goes on along the minus strand of NC_056733.1, from coordinate 591,971,625 downwards.
GGCATCACAAGGTATTATTGTTGTCCTCACCCCCCAGGGTGTGAGTGTCCAAACCTACCTCCAAATGCAGTGTGTATATACACAGCTGTTGCTGTAGAATAAATGGCCACCTGTGGACCTTCTCATCAGCCTTCCTTCACATCCCTGGACATTTCCCCTACTATCTGCCCCTCTATGTACCCCATTAACACCACTTACCTATTGACCCCTGTTTCATTACTATTAATGTTCACTGTCACAAGTAGGTGACACCCTCTTCCCCAACTATATTGGCAGAATCTGGAACCCCCCACCCACGTGTATTACCTCAGCTGTCCCACACAACACATGTAAATAACATATGAAAGAACACCTCAAGCACACTTGGATCAGCACATGCTCACCACTTGGTGAATCCCCCCCCCAACTAACACTCTATACCCCTACAGCAACTAGTGAATCCAACACCTCTTGTCCTGCTTCGCATACAAATCCCAACATCCTGCATACCTTCCCTATTGCTCCCCCACCAATCATTTCAATGGCCTGCTATACAGTTACAATGCCCCCCCCCCCACCTACCTACCTACTCCTTCATTATTCTCTTCTACTCTAACACACAGATATGGCATAACTAAACCTAACCTGAATACCTGAGTGTAACCTATCCAGAACTGTTAAACTGGAATCTCACTTCACCTTAAACTGACCTTTGTCAACAGTCATACCCGACATGTACACCTGACCTAAGCATGTATAATACCGACATGTTAATGTAAACTAAGCATGAAGAATATGTTATGTAGCTATGTTAAGTCTGTCACTCTCTATGAATGTGTACACCTCAATAGTACATGTAATGTGTAGCTTGAGTTTACTGTGGAGCTCCACTCCCTGGGCCACCACAATGGAGAAGCATACAGTCGGATTGTCCTAGACAACAAATGTGAACTAAATACATGAAGTAGCATGGGGGTATGTGGCAGCAAGTGTAATTACACCTGTTTGGGCGGTGGTAAGCAATGCCCACACTGGTTAAGCAATGTGGAGGCCAACTCAGTGTAAGATGCCGTAACCCGAGGTCAGCAAGGCTGAGCCTCATGCACACCAGTGCATACCCACCTACACTTCCTCTACAGTGCCTTAGACACTCTGTAGCCAACAGCTCTCATGGTGCCCATTAACAAATTAATCTGCACTCCCAGGTTCCAACCCCCCCACCCTGCACACTATAGTCTAAGTGAGTTACCATTAAGGCATGGCAGATACACATTCAGCTGCTGTTATCATAAACATATCATCCAGCACCGTCATTCAAAAGTATAGGAAATTTATGTAGGTATGTAGATTAATACCAGCAAACATGTGCACATCGCTCAATCACAGTATTCTGAGCAGTCTATGTGTATTAATGAACAGTGCCTGTCCAAACATACTGTGAGAACAGTAGCCTTGCATAATACTGAAGAGAAGAATGAATAACAGTGCACACTGTGGGAGCGTATGGGCGTGCTTCATGCACATAATGTCACACCTGGGGCATTGGTTCCACAGAACCGGGAGATGAGGCTGGCCTGGTGTGTGAGCAAACCACTGCTTCTCAAAACCCTGGCAGGATGCTACCAGTAGGAGAAACAGTGTAGACCAGCAAAGTCTACTCATGACACAACAACAGGTCCGTCCCTGGCAGGACAAACCAAACTTTGTGGGTCACATAGATGTTTCCACCAGTATTGGAAGAGGATCAAGGGAAGGCTCGAATGTACGTGGACTAAACGGATGAAGAGCCTGCAGAAGCTTGGGTTGAGACAGTATAATGGAGGAGTATCAACATGTGCAGAGAGAGAAATGTGTGGAGGTGTGGTATGGCTTGGCTAGCAACTGGGAAATGGATGGATGCTGCATACATGGAGCTCGGGGTCTGGGGGAAGGAAACATGGATATTACAATATGGTAGAAATATGCAAATGAAGTAGAACAGCAATAGTTTAGTGGGTAGAGCATCTGACCAATGAGCAGGCATTCCCGGTTTGGGTCCCACTGTAGCACAGTCTGTTTTACATGGCAAAGCATGTTATAACCAATATTTTTGTTGCAAGACCCACTAAATAGCTGATATATATGAAATGGAGTACCACAAGAAATGCACATGTGACGTATCAGTGTCAGACGGAATAAGGCACTAGTAAGCAGGTGTACGCACTAGTAGGTGGGTGTAAGGCCTTACGACTGCTTTAGAGTGCCTTAATCACTCTGTATCCAATGGGCCTTTGTCATCCCTGCAACAAAATAAACAGCCATGCAGGTCACGAACCCAGGACCCTATATACCATAGTCCCAGTAGCTATCCACCAAGCCATAACAGACGTAAAGAAGAATGGGGTAGTAGTAAACATGTCCTCACCATAGTATAACCAAACTGAACCTGTGAAAGGCATCAGTATACAGTCATATGTGCCATAACTGACTACAGAACACACATATGTGAACTGGAGTACAGCAGTAAGTCCAGATGTGAGGTGTTAATGTAATAAAGCATAGGAGTTCCCAGGACCCCATACAGTGTCCGTACAAATGTGTCAAGGATACATGACACATATATAACAAGTGGCAAAGGGGAAATCAATGCCAAAAGGCAATTATCATGCAAATCTAATAATATGCACCACTAAGCGTAGCAAACCACTGGCTCCCAGACTACTGGCAGGATACTACCAGAGGGAGAAACAGTGTCACCCTGCCAAATCTACTCTTAAACAAACGCACTTCCATCCCTGGTGGGGCGACCCCAAACGTCTGCCCAAAAGAGTCCTCGGGGTAACATACCATGCCTAAAAATTAAGCACAGATGGTGACGTATGTTCGCGGACTACATGTGTGGGAAGCCTGAAGATCCATGGGTTAAAGCAACATATGCGAAGGGAAATCGAGAAGTGGAGAGTGGGCAGTGTGTAGTGGTGTGGTTAGATTAGGCTGGAACCTGTAGGAAGGATGACTGATGTGGAGGGAGACCGGAGGGGTGATGGGTTCAACATTATGGACCGAGGCGTGCCATGGTTGGATGAACCCGTTCTAATTGGACCGGCCCATGGATGTCAGTGAGAAAGGAGCAGGGACACAGGGAAGGTACTGGGACATACCATTTCCCATGGAAAACCACGTTATGGGTAATATGTATTTTGCATACTCAGAAAAAAGAAAATGAACGGAAGCTAAACAAATAACGCCAGTCGAATGGATGCAATTCTTTACTCAGTAAGCGCTTTCATGCAAGACACTGCTTGCACTTCTTCAGACAAAGTAAAAAGGAAACACTTTACATTTTTATAATACTAAGTGCTTAAACCAAACCCACAGTTAATTAGATAATTAATTGGTTTGCCCAATTAAGTCAAAAATGCAGCAACCATACAAATCTTGACTTATAAAGGTAACATACATATAAAATGTTCGTACAAAAATTTTTCTATAAAAATTCATCACAAACACCACTAACCAAACCAAATAGTTAACATATACTATAAAATATAATTCATTTAAAATTATTATTTTATCTTAAAATTTAAAATAAATTCATTGTATATGTATTAAATGCATTGAATATTGAAATATATGATATCCAAAACCAAATCCATTCCTAAATATAAAACAAAATAAACTACATATTATTAACAAAAATTAAATTAACAAATATATATTGAATCATTAAATGTATGAAAAAATTACATCAATATGAATATTACACATAAAAAATCCACCTATCTCTCCAAAGCTTTAATGTTAAGTAGACATTTAATAGAACATGCATCATTAATGCCCGGATGGATATGGGCATTAGTTTTCAACTGCCATAGAAGTTCACATTCTTGTAACTTCAAATACCATGGCCCCCCTCTAGGGTTTTTATCAACCTTTTCTACTACATTAAACAAAAAACTGTGAGAGTCGTTGTCCATAACATGCTTAGCTAAAGCATTTGTAGAGCTTTTTCTAGATATAGCATACAAATGCTCATAAATTCTGTTCTTTAATAACCTTTCGGTTTTACCGAAATAATAAGCAGGACAATCTTTGCATTTTGCAAGGTAAACAACTCCTTGGGTCTCACAGTTATATTTACCTTTAATATAGTATCTAGAGCCCCTTATCATAAAATTGGACCCTGTTTGTATGTATTTACAGTATTTGCATCGTCCACATTTGAACATCCCTTTGTTCATTTTATAAGGCTTAATAGGGTGTTCAAATAAATTTTTCATAGAAGGGGCTCTTCTGTAAACAACGCTCAACTTTGGACCCAGTAAGGAATATAACTTCCTGTCTTGCATTAATAATTCCCAATTACTTTGTAAAATATTTCGAACTTGTGGGGAATATAAGTTGAACTGTGTTAAAAAACCAACACTATAATTATTATTGTTACCACATTGATTCATGTTTTCTGGCTCAATTTTACCAGTATTAGCATCATAAATTTCATACTCCATATCAATGGGAACACCATTATATAATGGCCGAAATGTTCCCTCTTTCCTTTTGTTTTTGACTTCTACAAACACTGCGTTCAAAAGTTTATAGGGGTAACCTCTATTATCAAACATTTCCCAAAGAGTCCTACATTCCTCTTCGAAACCTTCCTCCGTAGAACACATTCGGGAGGCTCGAACAAGTTGGCCTTTTACTACCCCTTTCTTTTGAAAATAGGGGTGACAACTTGTGAAATGTAGGAAAGAGTTACTATATGTTGGCTTTCGATATATTTTAGTGACAAATACATTTTTTATCATGTCCTTGCTAATGTTAATGTCTAAAAAGTTAATAGATGCCTCTCCAATTTCGTAAGTAAATTCAAGGAAAGAGGCAAAGGAATTCATTTCACTAATTAGCTCAATGATTTTATCCCTTCCACCATTAGCTATCATTAGAATATCATCCTGATAGCGTGTGTACCAGACAATAATGTCCTGAAATAAATTATGTGGAAAAAGGAATGACCTTTCCCAAAAGGCCATGACGGTGTTCGCAAAACTACCGCCAGCTGGGGAACCCATCGCTACTCCTGTAGTTTGTAAATATATGTCTTTACCAAACATGAAATAATTGTTTGCCAGAATAATCTCCAAAATAGAGATAATAAGGTCTACTTGACTACCTGGGCACTTCTTTTGTATTAAAAATTTGCGTGCCCACTCCAATCCTGTTGCATGGGGAATAACAGTATATAAATTTTTGACATCTGCTGTCACAAATATTAATTCTGTTTGAAACGGTTGCATAACCAACGGAATAACATATATACATGAACTGGGGTACTGCAGCCACAAAATAACATATATATATATATATATATATATATATATATATATATATATATATATATATATATATATATATCTACAGGAGTACTGCAGGAAATGCCCATGTGAGGTGTCGGTATCATAATG